>NC_056725.1:1365448465-1365458465 GCF_019279795.1 Protopterus annectens
ATGATCTTGTTAGATAAATTTATGGTGGCAGTAATTGAGAAGGTCACCAAATCAGTGGAATGTGGGCAAAATTGTTCACCCTGCCTACCTTGACCTGGCCAAGGCATTTGACACAATACTCCTCTCAAGCATTGTTGACAAACTCAAGAGGTTAGGTAAAAACCCGTATGTCACCTGGTGGATAGCCAATTGGCTCACAGAGAGGACCCAGGAAATTAGGTTTGGGGAGTCCACCTCTACAAAGAGGCCAGTCACAAGTGGAGTCCGTTAGGAATCAGTCCTTGGATGCTCCTTTTTGGCATTTACTTCTTAGAAGTCAAGGCTAATGTCAGTGGTCTCTGACTGACTAAATTTGCAGATGATGGCAAATTAGGAGCTGTCATTGAATCTCACACTGACACAAATGTTGTCCAGGAGGGGCTGACACAGACAAACAACTGATGTCAGCCATGGACTAAAACTAAATGCCAAGAAATGCATAATAGTATCCTTTGGAAAGTCATCCATCCCTGGTAACTGCCATATTGACAACACACCCCCTAGGTAGTAATTTAGCATTTGACCATCACGTATCTTCAGTGGTGAGGAAATCATTCTATGTTGTGCAGCTGATAAACAAAGGTATGTCATCTGAGTCCAAGGAAGTCATTGTTCCACTGTATTCGACATTCATCATACCTATTATTGAGTACAATCTCCCCTTTGGTATGTACCTAACCAGGTATATCCAACAATTGTAATGTCCACAGAGGTTCCTCACTAAAAGAATACAGAGTGTAAGTAAAATGTCCTATGCAGACCGCCTCAAGGCCCTGTCCATGTATTCTGTCTTCTACAGGCTTTTGAGGAGAGATCTATGCCTGTTATACAGGGCACTGTCAGACCTCTGATGGGCCTCCTGCATATCCACAAAACAAACAGCACCAGAATTACCCATTCTAAAGACTTAAACCTTGCCAGTGATATAAATAGGACCTGCTGGAGAGATAGGTATGTATCCCAGAGACTACCCCATCTATGGAACAGGCTCCCCATCCATATGAAGCAGAGTTCCTCCCTAACCCAATTCAAGGGCAACTTGGACAATTGGATGGGAAAATGGAAATTCATCCCTGGTTTGGCACCTATGTCTCTAATGGACACAGGTAACCTGTAAATGGTTCATCTCCCAGGCTCATGCTTACACTTATCAAGGGTATCAGAACTTGTCAGAGATTTAGGATGCATGACTAGGCTTAAAAAGGCCCTTGTGGTCATTAGCTTAGTAAACACCTATGAACCTATGAAAAAAAAGACACAGTGGTTGCTGTTTGTGGAATGAATTCATTTTTGAAAATGTGACTGCATTAAACAGGTAAAAAGGAACTCTGCAGTTCAGAACAGATGAAATAAGTGAACAGGAGATGAAAGACCTTTTTTGAACCTACGTTTCAGTCTTATTTTTTATTGAAAAAAGTTGATTGATGAAAGGACCTTACGGACTGAGGCATGGGAGTTGGGGGTTGCTTTGCATATTAAGACTGGAAAATTGCAACATTTGCCAAGTGTAAAAAGGCTAAATGGAGTGAGGGGTATTGTGCATAACTGGGGACAGTCAAAGCTATGTAATGTCTGTGCTGAAGCCATTCATTAAGTTAATGCATGCTCTCAGTGTAGGAAAACGAGACATGCAGTAAAGAATTGTACATTATTTTGGAGAAAATGTCAGAAGGACATATGTCATTTGTTTGCACTGTTAAAAATTATCCTGTTACTTAAGAAAAGAATAATCTGGGACAGATTAATACTGATGAGACGGAGTACAATCCAAAGGAATAAATATAATATTAATGATGCGGGCAACTGTAAATTCACACTGGATCTAGTCCTTCAGTCCTTTATGGACAGGGGAAGTAGGTAAGTTACAGTGGCTAGGCTCTTAATGGTATTCCAGACCGTTTGACTAGTGTCCACCTAGGAACCCGTGAACCTAAGAGTGTGCCCGTGCATGTGTGTGTGTGTGTGTGTGTGTGTGTGTGTGTGTGTGTGTGTGTGTCTGTGCATGCGTGCGTGCATGCATGCATACTTATTTAGCTATATATATTAGGCACACACACACACACACACACACACACACACACACACACACACACACACACACACACAGATATACATTTATGTTATCTACATAATGTTTATGTTTCTTATTTTTCTTCTAACATACTTCATATAAGCTAAGAAACTTATCTTAAGATGGCAGCAGTTTCCTGACTATGCATTCAGCCTAGTTGCTTTGGAGGTCGACTTTGTTGATGACTTAAACAAGATTTCATTCTGCATAAAGCAGTTGGGTTACAGCCAGGTCACTTTTCAAGCTGTCATCTGTAGTTAGCATATGGCAGCTGTCTATTAGAAGTGTTTTACTAAGGAGTGCCCATTACCATTCTGTCACATGTTCATGAAGCAAGATGCTTCTGTCATCCTTTCCCACGGTAATCTGCCATCCAGAATGTGTGTGTGCGTACGCAGGCATGTGTACGTGTGTGTGTGTGTGTGTGTGTGTGTGTGTGTGTGTGTGTGTGTGTGTGTGTGTGTGTGTGTGGGTGTGTGTGTGTTCTTATTCTGCCACATTCAATCCAGACTGTTGTCTTCATTTGTGTAGTGGTGAATGCAAACAGACATGACAAGTGAGAGGAAAGGCACTAATGTGATCTGATCTGAATATTAAATAGCAAATATGTTGCGATGGAACTTTCTTGCACTGTACCCTGTGGGGATTACACAAACAGTTCTGTTATATTCTATAAGCACAAAAATGAAAAGGAACACCCACCAGGGCTACGACTGTATAATAATGAAATGCGAACACCAAAAGATGCAGACTCTTCAACTAAAAAGCCACACAGCCTGAAGGAATGAATCCAAGGTCTTGTAACACAAATAATTTATTCCACAAAACGCCAGTAATCTGGCTTCTTCAGAGTCGTTTGAATTACATTACAACAAAACATATATACTCTCCACTCAATGCTCATTGGGCCAAATTAATTGATTAATTAGCACACACCCTAAGCATATAATAATCTAAACCAACTTGTGGTTGACATAAACAACTATAAAAATGTAAAAATAAATATATATATATATATATATACCCTATACTGAAAAACACATAAATAAACAAATAAATAAATATATATATATATATTTGTACTTACAATACCATTGGTGTGGACTTTTTACTTAAGGCTACGTGGTGCTATGGAAGCTATTTTACAAGAACTAGCAACAGTGGTTGACAAACTGATTAAAGTTTACAAAGTGGCTAACGCCAGGAGAGGTGACCATGACGTGAGAGGTGAGGAGGTATTGGTGAGTCCAACTGAATCGCAGTTGCGGTTATTCACCTTGCATTCACCAGCTGATTCTATTCCACCGCAGCATCTCAGAATAGGAGGAGTAATGATGTGAGAGGGAGCGGAGACCAGAATAGAGCTGGTTCCAGGCAAATCTTAAGGTATGAGAAACTATGTATGAAATTCCGGGCGGTGCAGTTGGATAGTCTTTTTCTAAGGAAATCCAAAGAGATGAATCAAGTCCCGATGGGTCTGCGGGTGTGGAAGAGACCCATGGGAGTAGAGGATAATTCTGTGGCGTTTCAGGAGTTGACAGCATTATTTAACAAAACTGGATTGGACATGATGGATATTATACTCAAAAACAACGAGATCAAACTACTTGATTTACAGGAGCAGATTGAACAGCTCCATGTGAGTATTACCAACGATTTATTATTTGAGCAGAATTTGGCGAATTTCAACAAAACTTTGAATAACATTAACAGTTTTGTTAATAAAAGTATGGCCAAAAAGAAAAAGAAGCTTGAGAGGGATAGTAGTGACTATAAAAACAAAAGGGCCTATCCCCCTGGTACACGAAGAAATGACTACAACACTAATACTAATGCTTATGAGAACAATACTGTTAATGAAGGGTTTAGTTACAGTGATGAAAGGGGGGATAACAATGAAGTTTTTTTAGAAACGGAAAATGGCCCTCGGAGGTCGGAGAGGCTACGCAACAGGGGCTTGTTGGGAAGAGAAACCCAGCAAGAGTTCTACAGGGGAGGGAGATCAAACAGGAGGGGGAGATATTAATGAATGTAACAACAAGGGCTTTTGACATTGGTGATGTGATTTTTACAGTAGAGGATGATAACAACATGAACAGTATGATATCAACTGTATTGAGTGTTCAAAGTGGTGATGGTGATGCACACCGAGATTGTACTAACAACACTATTAATAACAACAGTGTGGGTAATATTGAGAGAAGAGATTTTTTATTATTGAGCAATGGAGTGGGGCAGAGAGAAGGTTTATGTAATGAATCTACATGTGTGGAAGAGACAAAGTCTAACTGTCCTTCAGTGAGTGGTAATGATATTACAGTATTTCAAGGTATTAGACATCAGTTGATTAAGAAAAGTGGTTACTGTATTTACAATTTTACTGACATTGAAATAGGTGAAGCACATTTTGATTTATTTAGTAAGGGGGTAAGTTTTGTACCAATGTTTAGGGTTGATACAGCGCAGATTTTAATTGATTTTAAACTGTTTGTAAGACAGATGAATTTGAAAATATTTTTTGCAGCAATTGGAGAAGCAGCTACTAGTGGGAACAATGTTGCTGCTGACAAAACAACTGTTTTTAAAAGAAAAAGTGCATTTATACCACCTTGTAATTCAGAAATTATGGTGTTTGAAAAAATGGTTGAAACGCAAATACGAAAAAGTTTGGATAATATATTTTTGTTTAATGACAACCTTACACAAGGAGAAAGAGAAATGTTAGACTCCCTCAAAAAATCTGGGAAATACAGATTTATGAAACCTGATAAGGGGGGGGGGATGGTTGTCATGACAAACACTGATTACATCTCGGAAATGTCAGCGATTCTTAATAATGATGAAACATACGGTTTGGTATCAAAGGGTGAGATCAATAGAGCTTATTACAAAATTGATCTATTTTTGCATGATGCCCTGTTTCAAGGAAACATTAATGAATTAGAATACGACTTTTTGGTCGTGGTGTTTCCAAGAATACCTACACTTTTTGGAATACCAAAGGTGCATAAAGGAGCTGACAATATAAAATTTAGACCGATTGTGTCAGCTAGGGGCTCCAAAACTGAAACGTTAGCTGCTTATGTTGACACAATAGTGAAGCCTATCATAAATAATGCACCACATATTATTAGGGATTCTTGGCATTGCCTTGATAGAATTAATAAGTTTGAGAGAGGAAACAGGACTTTTGGGTTCCTAACTATCGATGTGGTGAACCTATTTTCTGTCATCCCTCACAAAATTGGTTTGGATATGTTTTTGGAAGCAATTACTAAGGATGGTTGCTGGAAGGACCAAAGTGCTGGAAGGGACCAAAGCCAACTTTGTGTGTGATTTGATGGAGTTAGTGCTTAAAAACAACTTCATGAATTTTGAGGGGGATTTATTTCAACAAAGATCAGGTCAGCATTTGCTAACGCAGTTCTACTTACATGGGAAAGAGACCACATTTTTACACCAGGAAGGTTTAAAGAAAACATACTAATGTATAGTAGGTTTTTGGATGACATTTTGATTTTTTGGGAAGGAGATGAGAAATCAGCCATTGATTTTGTTGAATTTCTGAGTAATACCACAGAGTTTTTGAAATTCACATTCCACTGGGATATAAACAAGATCAACTATTTAGATATTACTATTAGTAAGACAGACAGTGGGTTTGAAAGTAATATTTACAGAAAAGAGAACTATTCGAACTCCCTATTACACTTTTCTAGTTGTCATCCGTCTCACCAACGTAAAGGAATTGTCAAAGGGCAAATGGTGAGAACCTCTAGGTTGGTTAGTAATGATATACAATTTAGAAGGGAGATTTTTAAACTAATAGGTATGTTTCTGGACCGTGGTTATCCACTGAAGCTCCTCCTTAGTACAAGGAAAGAGGTCTTGAGGGGAAGAAAAGAACGTTTTGCACCGGTTCTATGTTCTGGTTTAGGACAGATGGAGAAAAGTGAGACTGTTTCTGTCCATAAGAAACCTGAGTTAAAGATGATAGTTAAATTTAACCCCAAATCTTTAGAGATAGTTGAGATTATAAAAAATATTTGGAGGTATGTATTAAGTGAAGATCTTAAAAGGTATTGGGTTCAGAACCTGTTTTTGTATTTAGTAGGGGTGAGAACATTAAAGGTATTTTAGAGAGAAAACACCAAAACGAATACAAATCCATTATGAAAAAATGCGGATTTTGTAGATGTTGCAGGTACATCAATGAAGGGAGTTATGTATGTGTACAGGGTTACAAGTATACTATCCCTTGTCCTGTTGTTGAGTTGCACTAAGAATATTGTCTATTTAGCAACATGTGAGGCTTTCTATGTGGGGAAATCCATTAGGAGACTGCAGGATAGAATTGCGGAACATGTTAGATCTATAAGGAAGAGAGACAAGCATAATGCACTTTATATGCACAGTACTAAATGTGTTGGTTTTAACAAATTTATGTTTTTTATCATTGGACGTGTTTTGGACTTTGGAGAGGGTGGGGACATACCCAACAGAGTGGGGGCTTTGGAAACAGTTTGGCAGCTAAGATTAGACGCCTGTAAGCCCCCGGGTATAAACGACTACATCTCGATCAAACCCATTTTAAAGTTAAGATCTCTTTTAATATAGAGGGGGGGGGGGGAGTGTAGAACATTACTTTACCCAAAAGTAGCACGTATCATGTTTTTATCCACGTACATTTAAAAATTGGATTTCAACATTGAATTGTATGGATGTAACATCACCATTGATCTTGTTATTGATTCATATATTTATTTAGTTGTTTATTTATGTGTTTTTCAGTATAGGGTATGTACATATATATATATTTATTTTTACATTTTTACAGTTGTTTATGTCAACCACAAGCTGTTTTAATTATTATATGCTTAGGGTGTGTGCTAATTAATTAATTAATTTGGCCCAATGAGCATTGAGTGGAGAGTATATATGTTTTGTTGTAATGTAATTCAAACGACTCTGAAGAAGCCAGATTACGTGGAATAAATTATTTGTGTTACAAGACCTTGGATTCATTCCTTCAGGCTGTGTGGCTTTTTAGTTGAAGAGTCTGCATCTTTTGGTGTTCGCATTTCATTAATATTCTATAAGCAGACAGCTGTGATAGTCATAGGCATCAAAAGTCCTGTAGAGTGTCCGTGATACTACCTGCCATTTTTAAAGATTTGGAATTGAAGCATACTTACTGCATTTAAAGGGAGCAGGAAGTGAGAAAATTAGGTAAAACTGATTTGAATAGTTCAATAATTCTCTTTCACTTTGGTACTTGCAACATTTACTCAATTGTTATGTTATAAAGTTCCTCAGTTACCAATTGCTGTAAACAGTTCAAATAGCAAATGTACTTCCAGTGAGTGTTCTACACTGTGCAGAGAAGGCCAGTTGGCTGAAAAGTGGCAATTGACTAGCATTCGTAAACCAATGTTACATATTTCATAATTTATAAAAGTATGCATATAAATGTAGCAAAACAGCCATGCTTGTAGGTTATTTAAAATGTCTAAGGACAGACAATTATAGACTAAAGAGCTTCCTGAAAGCAAAGTGCTATACCCTTCTTCACAGCACAGCTCATACAGTAGTGCACTTTGTATATTATACTAAGTAACATTAAGTACATTTAAAGGTCTGTAATCCTCGTTCATGCATCCTTGTTTTTTTTTTTAAACAAGAAACATCTTTAGTAAATGATCACTTATGACATAAGCAATCATACGTTTATTTAAATGAAAACAAACTACATTGACACAATCCTAGTTGCAAGCATTTTACATCACAAACCATATTGACACACCCCCAGTTGCAAACATGCATTTGATAAAAAAACAAGGATCCATGAACAAAGATTACAGACCTTTAAATGTACTTAATGTTACTTACTATAATATAGAAAGTGTACTACTGTATGAGTGTGCTGTGAAGAAGAGTATAGCACCTTGCTTTTAGGAAGCTCTTCATCCAAAATACAAAGGCTGTAATTCAGAGGCATGGTCCTCAGTGTGGAGTGCCAGTCTGCAGAGAAAGCCAAGGTATGGGATCCACATGATTAAGAGACATGCAAAAGGAAACTGGAACAGCCCAAATGCTGATATGCAAATAAGAGAAATACCATTCAGTCACATGTATATGAGATGGTACCCAGTTCAGATTTGTCTGAAGGCTTACTGAGGACACATGAAAAGGGGAGCAATAATATGGCATTGCTGCTGAGAATGATTATATGAATGTGATAAATCCACAACAAATGGCCAGCTTTACAAAGCTAAGTGTACCTTCCATGTGTTCCATAGGTTCCTAGGTTCATAGGTAGGTACTAGACTATCGGCCCAAGGGTTTAAGTAAGCCTAGCCAACAAGGTTCCCTGGCTTACGCCACCCAAGAAAGTTAATTTCCTGTGCTCCTGTTGAGCAGAGCCACAGATGTGATCCCGAGGTGTATTTCCTATTTCCCATCCAATAATCAAGATTTTTCTTGAAGAGTGCTAATGAGGAACTTTGCTTGACATAGATGGGTAGCTTGTTCCAGAATATAGGAAGTCTCTGGGACAGGAATCTATCCCTCCAGCATATCCTGTTTATTCTGGTGACAAGGTTTAGGTCCCTAAAACCATCAGGAGTTCAAACAGTGCTCTGTAAAAGTACAGTTGGAAAGAAAAAAGCTTTCAGAGGGTTTTTTTTTTTCTGTAGAAGAGAGTGCTCCTTTGGCTGGCAATGTGAAACTGTCAGTCAGTTAGCAATCTTTAAGAGCTGGGCAGATAAGTTCCTCCTGGGGGAAGCCTTCCTCTAATTTTTATTTTATGAAGAAAAGTTGTATTTTATTGTGAAAATAATTGTGTTTAGGTAGAAAACTGAATGTGTTTGGGCTATCATTGCATTTCAAAAAGAGTTATGCAAATGCTAGTGTGAACTTTCTGTGAGGGAAAAGTTTTACATTTGACTGGACATTTTTCGAAGACTGCATACTTTTGTGTGTTTGGGGGTACGATATTGTTCCTTTGGAGCACTGTCACTGGTTCTCAGCTGTACAATTTACTGACTTGTCCAGACCCTGTTTAGTGTTTCCGCCTCAGCTTATCTATGGAGCAACCGCCAGTCACCTCAATAGCAGTGCTGAACACAAAAAGAAGAAAGTTATAAAGGAGTCTTCAGCTATCAGGCAGCTTCTGTTCTGCCTCAGCCATTGATGGGGGACTGCTGTGGACACTTATTGTTCCTCAGACCATCTCCCATCTTTTTCTCCCAGTCCTATAGGTGTAGCTTTTTCAGTCACCAAAGACCAGTGGATAGGCATATCCTCTGTGGTTGTAGGGATGCCCTTGGCAGGCAAGGGAGAGTCCCTTTTTTTGAATCAAGGGAAGGGCAGGTGGTGGGTCTTCACTTGGCTGTGAAGGGCAAGTGAAAGGTGGGACCAGTGTGCCTCCTATGAATCAGTCTGTTTTCAAGGAGGGTGTGCATAGTGAGAAAAATGATCATGGTCCTGTTTCTATTTCTGTGGACGGGACAAATTTATTGAGATTTACAAGAGAAGTTATTATTGTTTTTTCTTCACCTTTTGATTCCTCAGGCATGAAAAGGAAATAATTCCTTCCTTCTCTGTCAGGGAATTTCAGTCAGAAGAACAGACATTGCAGGGAATGTTTGCACTTCATGCGCTTCTTCTCAGAGGGCATGGAAGGCACCCATAGGCTTGAGAAGCTGGCCAGTTGCAGTGGGGGTAATACCCATATAGCTTGCTACTGCATCAGTGGTCTATTACAACATCTATTGCTATGGTAAGTTTTACTTACTAAACTGTACTTTCCATTTTATAATTGTATGGATGTTGGCATTTGCTGCAGAACTTATCTGCCAGCTCCCATGTAGTAGAGGTGACCAACCAGAC